>NC_051163.1:57183104-57218984 GCF_013339745.2 Dermacentor silvarum | reverse complement strand
TCAGTCTCGGACATGACTTCCACCCTAGGTCGCCGCCTCTTCGTATGGCCGACACGACGAAACTTAATGGACGTTGACGGCTTAAGGTGGCGGTCCCACTCCAGCGGCACGAGCCCCCCGTTTTCAGCACTTTTGGAGGCAAACATGGCGGCTCTTCTACTTAGGAAATAAAGTTCTCGTATATGCCATAAAGAAGTTTAATTCTTCTAGATTCCAACAATATATAACAAAGAATTTATTAATGTGATGTAGAAATAAGTGTTCAAAATGTTCAAAACAAGCGTGAGATACATGGTTTTGTGAACTGTGTCTCAGTTGTGACCATATTTGAAGAAACACCGCATTTACTGCATTTCGACTTGCTCTGTAGCTTTAGCACATATTTGTCTATTTCCTAGACGCAGCAAAATCATGTTGAATTTTTACTTTTTGGATAATTTGCTTTTGAAGATTGCCAAATATCTCAATCTTCTGTTGTGAAAAGCCCGGCAACTACACGCTCAAGGAAGCTAAATTTGGATAAATTAAAGTTCAAGGACTTTCCATTTACGACGCAATATTTCATGTATGCACAGCTCGGTCCACTCTTAGAGGGAACACGCGAGCGCATGGCCAGCAGTCCGCGGAGCGCTAACTGCTGGCGAGATTTCCAAACACGGAGCATGCGCATAGACTCATTCGTGCGGTGCGTGCCCTGCGTCGTCGGCTACTTCTCCGCCACAGCGCTAGCAAGAGCTGGCCCATCGGGCTTTCTTTTTTCTTTTTTTTTCCTCACTGTGAAGCACTAATACCAGCCTTGTCTCCCGCTTGTTGAATAGCCGGACATTATATGGCTGGATGGGCAAACTTGGTATGCTCGCTGCATCGGGCTTCAATTGTTTTGTCTCTTATCAAAAGTGGCCAGTTGCTGCGAGCAGTATGTAAAAAACCTACGACTAGCTTATCGGTTAACTGTGACATAAGGTTGCGGGAGTGACAGGCTGCGTTATCACTTTTGCACAATTCCACAGTTACGGGTGGCTCCACAACCATTATTCGGGTAAATTTCCGCAGCTGTGAGCAGCGCTTGGCCCTATTTCCCTTGCAGACGTGTGCGTATTTTTTTTTATTATTTCTTTTGCGTGTGTCTGCACACTACCAGCTTTGCATCCTTTTAAAGTCGTGTGACTAGTTCTATATAATACGTAAATTTTTTCCTCCACGTTTACTTTCATTTCTCGTTCTATGCACACCTTACGTCATTGCGCGCACGTGTGGGTGCGACAGAATAATGTTCATAAAACTTCATGTCCAATCGATATCACAAATATCCTAACTATGGAACTTCTGTGGACGTTGCTTCAACGAGCAAGAACCGAGTCGAGCTGGAACTCGCGAGAGACTGCGGCGACAAACAAAACTGCTTGCTGTTTTCACGCTTTTTTCTGCTTGCTGATACCCGATGAGCAGCAGGCAGAGTGGCGGCTAGATAAATCCCACCGCTGGAAAGCGGATGTGCTCTCTAGCGCATCCAAAGAGATTTAGTAAGAACGTGCAAAGAGAAACCGCAAATTCAAATCCAGCGCTTATGCAGCTCCACTACCGTGAAACCTGGGGAAGTGCGAAGCAGTGATGCGCCGGTGCTTCCCTTTATTTCACTTGTGTTTTCCTTGTGTTACCTTGTTTCTCGCTGTGTTTATCTTGTGTTTTGCAACCCATCATCCGTTTTGACACCTGCGCTAAGGCTCAACTGGTGGGAAACCACCACGCACATGGAGCCAAACCACCACGCACCCCTGTACCTTGGCCAGCAACCTTGGCATCAGCCAAGGTTGCTTATGATACTTAAGAAGCGATTTTAACAAATTGCTGTTAATTAATACGCCTAATGCTTGATTATTCTCGTCTTGTAAATTCTTCTGAACCATGTTACTTTATTTTTAACCGGTTTTGGTTATTTCCTCCCTTGTTTTGACCCGCGTTTGAGCACTTGTTTTTGAGCGTGATCACGACAGATCACATGCGACGGACGCCCACGACAGCCCGGGCCCCTAAAGTGCTTCGCACTTAGATGGGCCGCTATTTGCTGCTTTCTGTTTGATCGATAGCGGCGAACGGGGGGCTTTTCCTTTGTCACGCCGACAGCAGAGTATTGTCGGAAGAATAAAGCACCTCACCTTGGGTGAACGTGTAGCATTGCGCGCAAACAACATGGACAGAAGAGGGACCACGTATTAAACACACGAAGCGCAAACTATCAACAGTTAATTGCGAGAAGAACGCGACCATATTTATGCCTTGCCGCAGGCAGTCCAGCGCATGACACCAAGGGCGGAACCACACCGAGAAAAAAGCGTCAGCACGCGCGTGACGTACTACTCAAATACGCGATTTCCTTAGCTGATAAGGTGATAAGGCCAACCTTATCACCTTATCAACCACAATCTTACCCACAATCTTAACCACAATCTTAACCACAATCTTAACCACAATCTTAAACCACAACCTTAAACAACAATCTTAAACCACAATCTTAACCACAATCTTAAACCACAATCTTAAACCACAATCTGAAACCACAACTACAATCTTAAAGTTTGTGATGGAGTGGGCCTCAATAATGAGGCGTGTCATCTCATTGTTCGACTTTTCAATGAACATGCGCTCTTTGAACATTGGTCTGCAGCCGCATTCATCACAATGAAGCGCCAGCCACCCTCCCGTCTTCTGATGTACGTTGTTCGCATGCTCGCGGAGCCGATCGTTGATGCAACGGCCCGTTTGTCCGACATAAAACACTTACGTGATAACGGTATCTTACATACTACGCCTACACTGCATTTCACCAATTCGTTTTAGTTTTGGTGATTCTTGCCACATGCTTTCTTTTCTTTCCTCTTCGGGTTAGTATTATTGCAAATTTTTGCGAGCTTATTCGGTGCGGAAAACACGACTCGAACGTTAGCTTTTTGGTCGATCTTCTTAATGCTGTAATGCTGTACGAGCATCAATGTATGGGATTACAGGGAACTTTCTTTTTTCTTTCTCCATCTCTTGGGAGGTGGGGCGCTCGGTGGAGCCAGATGCGCTGATATTCCTAAGTAGCTTCTCCGCTACGGACACTAACAGGTGCCTCGGGTAACCTGTTCCTAAAAGACGAGAAGTTTTCTGGACCAAACTTCGGCTCGTCATGTGTGGGCAAGATTTTTCCAGGGCGTTTTTAAGGCAGAGATTGGCGATTGCCCTATTTATTAGTTTTGAATGGGCTGATTTGAACGGGCGGATGATTTTTTTTCTATTTTTTTTGGTCGTGGTTCATGGCTCCAGCTCACGTGGTTTTCTTTAATAACGAACCTGACACCAAGAAAACGTATGTTGTCTTCACTGGGAAGTTCATGAGTGATTCGCAATGGGTACAGGCATTTCTCAGCAAGAGCTTTTTTAGATTCTCGGCTAAAATTTGTCGGGTCACACTCTAAAAGAAATAAGAAATCGTCTACGAATCGGAACCTTTTAACCACCTTAGTGGTCGAAGTTCAGCGTCTAGTGACTTGTCAAGCTGTGATAAAAACAAATTGCTCAGGTCTGGTGCTACGCAGGAACCTACGCAGATGCATTTTTCCTGTAGGAAGTATCTGTCCTCCCATTTGATGAAGGTGGATTTGAGATAAAACCGGAGAAGTTCCAGAAACTGTCCATTTGAAATACCGGACTCATTCTGAAAAGCAACCCCTCCAAATTCGTCAATAGCGTCCAGTATTTCAAATGGACAGTTCTGGGACAGTTTCTGAAAACAACAAGCCCAAGTGGAAACCCTATTGGGAGAACAGGCACCAAACCGGGTTTCCTTTTTTCCGAGCAATTTCTTGGGGTTTTGATAACGCAGGGATCTCGGTATCTCCGGCACCCAGGTTGTTCACTCTTACTCTCTGACCAGCTCCCGCGCTTCCTTCGCTTTACATGACCGATGGCGACTGCGCGCGCGAGTCTCCCGGGAATGAAATATTTACCTGTACACTGCACCAAGTACTGCACGGAACTTAAGCCTAGGGAGCTGAACCTAAACAAAGCAATCACAACGAAGTTTTTCAAAGAATTCAAACTGAGCTTCTGAAATGATAACAGGAAGTGAAATGCTGGTTTCTACAGATGATGTTCTGCTGCCTCATTGGTCTTGGTTAACACAGCATGGTAACTTCCCCCTTTTTTTCTATCTCGCTTTGTTGTGATATCGTTTACGCCTGACGGCCATTCACAGGGTCTCTCATGAAGGTGATGTCTTTTGTGGAACAAACACCGTGTGTGTGTGTGTGCGTGTGTGTGTGCGTGTGTGTGTGCGTGTGTGTGCGTGTGTGTGCGTGTGTGCGCGTGTGTGCGCGTGTGTGTGCGTGTGTGCGTGTGTGTGCGTGTGTGTGTGCGCGCGTGCGTGCGTGCGTGTGCGTGTGCGTGTGTGTGTGCGTGTGCGTGCGTGTGCGTGTGCGTGCGTGTGCGTGTGCGTGTGTGTGTGTGGTCGCAAGTACGTGCACGCAAGTACGCGAACGAGGCCCAGGCACGTGATGCGAGAAATGCTACAAGACAACGTGAAAACCATACCATTGCGTTTCGTATAACGAGTCGTCATCGGGAAGACGTCGCAATGCTTTCCCGTTAATCCACGTAGCGATACGTAAGTGCTCTACAATCTTTGTACTCCGGCGATAAAACGTTACAGCCTGAGCAATTCCTGAAGACAGTGCCCTGGGGCGGTAACTAGGGCTGTGGAATGTCCCATAGTGCCTCCAAGTGTTCGCGCTCTAGGTGGAGGGAAAAAATTGTTGCTACGTGCGACGTCATGCATGCGCTAAACAGTGCGCTTCAAAAACTACAAGAACGCTCCGGAATAAGGGCGTTGTGCCCCTAGCGACAAATGAACTTTTTAGCATCATCATCAAACACTACAAATCTCACTCAAAACGTTTGTTGTTGTCACTGTCGTCGTCGTCGTTGTCGTTGATTCAAACATGGCTCACATAACTTAGGAACACACCAAAACGTCGTCCTTCTGGTCACCTCTGTGACAATATAGATTTGCCTTGACGTTCGCTACTCCAAGCCGTTCGGTCCAGCACGTGATGCACCACTTTGTGGTCAGAGCGCAGCTTCTCAGCAGCATCGCTAGCTGTGCTCACGCCAGCAGCGTAGGCTGCAGAACGCTGCCCAGATGCTACGGAAGATCCGACTGAGCACAGCGTGACCGTGCGTCGGCGTGGCTTTGTCACTTTTGGAACCAAACGCACTGCGCGTCTCTCGAGGCCTACCATTTGCTATGAGGGTGAGCTACGCACATGGGCCGTCGATACCTGGACAGCACGGCGATGGTGGCGCCAACGCGCCTCGGGTGTCTCTATAATTGCTATCGCAGTAAAGGTGAAGTCTGGTTCCCTTCACGGGGTTCCGAGCCATGAGTAGCTCTAACAACACAATAACAAGACTGGCTCAAAGAGTGCATAGTCTGGCAAGTAAATGTGACAAATTGCGCATTTAGTATTTTCCTTCGTTGTTGTTATAGACATTACTTAAAGACACGCGTGCCTGAGACAAATACTTCCGCAAATATTCCTAATTTTTTCGAAACGTGGTTATGTCCACAAAATATTCAATCGAGAGCTTCAGATGTCACCAGAGTGATATTGTAGGTTCCTTAATGTGGCGCGCACGAACGATGGCTTGGTGAGCTTTGGCTCCATATGCAGTGCAACGAGCGTCACCTGCATAACGTGTTAGGACCAAGTGTGTTATTAATGGTGTGGTTGCTGCAGGTCTGTCTTTCTTGTGAAGGCCTGGCGCATTGTGAGCGTGTGCTGCTGTCTGCCTCACTTTTATTGCGATACCTTTCCACGCGTGGGCCGTCCATACGGGTCGATGTCATGTCAGCACGACAACGCCGAAGGCGCAAACACGAGCTACCGTATAATTTCTATCGCAAAAGAAACAAAGGATGAACGAGAAGCGTGGCATTACAGAGTCGTTCTTTTAATCGAGCAGCATTGAGCGAAATTTTTGCGCCAAATTAAGGCGATGGGTTACTGAAGACGAATATTTGTTTTTTCTTTCATTTTTGTTTACCCTAAAGGCCCATCGGGCATTACATAGGGGGGGGGGGGGGGCACGATAGCGATAAATCAGGAAGAATAATATGGAATGCTGCGAATAAAAAGGAGAGAGTCACTGAAATAACAAAAGAATGAAGGTGCGATACGATTTTGAAGGAAGTATAACACTACCGTATGTACTCGTGCAATGGCCGCAGGTAGTTTTCTTTCTTTTTCGGAGATTTGTGGTCAGAATTGGAGGTGCGGTCATTACACGTAGAAAAGACACACTTTTTTGTGGATATTTTTGGTGGTACTTGCCTTTATTGAACTACAGAACTCGATTGTACTGGCTCTGGCTATTCTCAGCTATTCCCGTATCGCGTCACCTGCTGGCTGGAGTAAATGCTGACGCCCCAGAGATCAGCGACGGCAGCGTCTCGAGGGCAGTCATTAAATCTCGCAGGCTGTGCTTGTGCTACCTAAAAAAAAAAAAAAAAGCTTCGGAATTTTCGCACCACTCAACAGATAACACTCCAGGGTGCGGCTTATACGCGGGTAATTTTTAAATATAGATATATATATATATATATATATATATATATTTTTTTTTTGGGGGGGGGGATCTTTTTCACAAGGTACTGGGTGCGGATCTTACACGGGTGTTGCCATTACACGAATATATACTGTGACTACACGCAAGTTGCCCTAATTAAAAGGTTGAACCTCTTGATGAAGTCGATGGAAGACATCCTGGTCGAGTTTGGGGTAAGAATAGAGAGTATGATACGTATACAACTTATCGTGAGCCGCGCTGGGAGCGGCGACGTTTGACCGACCTCAACTATAGAGGCTTAATCGCCTTCCAACTTGTTCTCATGATCATCGCCGTCATCATTATTGTCATCGTCACCATCATTATCTAAATCTCGATCTTCTTTATAATTACCATAATTATGATAGTCGGCACATATTCACTTGCCCCTGTTGTACATACGTAGTGACACATATCCAGTAACACATACCAAAGTTGGCGTCAAAGAGGTTCACTGATGAGTGGCACATAGCCATGGAATGAACGAGAAGAAAGGGAACCGAGGGGCCCGATTTTTAATAAGCATATCATAAGAAGCCAACAAACAGCAGCACCAAGAACAACATAAGGAAAATTACTTGTACTTATTAATTGAATTAAAGAAATGATAAATTAATGGAATGAAAATGGATGAAAAAACAGCTGTCCGCAGGTGGGGAACAAACCCACCTCTTCGCATTACGCGTGCGAAGCTCTCACCATTGAGCTACCGCGGAGCCATTTTCCATCCACTTTCAGTTGTTTTTTCATCCATTTTCATTTCCTTTAATTTAACATTTCTTTATTTCAATTAATAAGTACAAGTAATTTCCCTTATGTTGTCCTTGGTGTTATTTTTTTTTTTTGGCTTCTTATGATAGCCATGGATGTGACGCATACGCAAGGCCCCAGACGCAGTAAGCCCAGAAACCACGTGGCACATATACTCAGTTGCCCATACACGCAACAGCCGTAGTGGCGCTGATGTTCTGACTGCACTATCGCACTATCCGCACTGATAATGCAATAGTGCAGTATATGCACTATCGCCGGGATCGACCTACGAAAGAGGCCAGAAGCAGACGTCAGGAACGTCATACACCTGATATGGAAAAGAGGCGGTAACTCGCCACTGAAGCCATTCTCTTCGAACATTAAGAAAACATGACCTACCTCCCACGTACTACGTGTGCGCCAGATTTGGTCGTTAAGTTACACGTTCAGTGGAGGTGTCGGCAACAGTATTACACCTACACCTCTTTGAGTAGACGGGTTGCTGGGCAGGTCGGGCAGGTGCACGGCCCCCTCAGCTCCTCATGTTCCGTCATGCGCCACACCACCGGCCGCAGAGAGAGAGGAGAAGTTTAGATGAAGGGACGCAAGAAGCTTGCGTAGTCTGCAAGCCATAGCCTGCATGGTTAGGTTCTGCTGAGACTCAAGCGCGTTGCGCATGCAAGCGGAACGCAAGCCCCTTGCATCTTATCTAAACGTTGTCGAACCGTATCTTACCTAAACGTTATCTAAATCTCCATAACAGCGTCGTGCCTCTCTTTTCGCCTTTGTACAGGGAAAAGCGACTGAGTTTCCGTTCCCCGTGTCTTTAGAGGTTACGCGCTTAAATATACAAACTCGTCACGAACTTCGCCGCGTCAGTGTTCATTTAATGCACTCAGCTGTTACACTTTATTAAGGATCCATATGTTTCTCGGTGACATTATAAATTTATAATACTGTGCACATTTCACAACTTCCATGAACGCACATGCGCCTTATTTTTGTTTCAACATTCATATTTAAACTTATGAAACATCGTTCTGGTGCGCAGAACGCCGGAATCTTGTTGTCTTTTTCTTCCTGTCCATGTGTATTTGTGCGCTGGCCGGAACCATGTTTGATAATGCTAATAACAACCAGCTATCCACGCTTAGCATATTTAAACATCCATTCTGTCTTAGGCCTGTCATTTCGATAGAACCCAGACACTCACATTACCTAGCCTCGCCTGTAGACTCAACAAATCGGATGTTCTTTTTCTCCAAAAATTGGTACTTGGAAAATCTGCTGCTCAGACCTGCATTGTAGTGTGAGCTTTTACTTTCCGCAGAAAAGCAGCACAAGAAAACCGCGCGTCTTTCAACCTTCCCATTTTCGTAACCCTGTATGTAGAATACAGGCGACATTCAGAGTGCCTGGATATCTTCACACCCAATTTTAATCTTTTCCTGAAAGGAGTTGCTGACGTGTTCCAATAATTGAACAAAAAAATGTCGCAGTTTCGCCCGAAAGGCGAAGCATCAATTGCGATAGCAAATTAGCAGAGAGCTATTCGGAGTAGGGATAGTAGTTTTATCGGCTGCATAAACTTGGACACATTCGCTTTCTAACTGAATTGACAAGCGTGGTGTCATCGCGCACAAGCAAACATGAATAGATCACACTGAATGACCGCAGACAACGACTGTCAAAACGCTGGCAGCAAGCGCAGCCGCCGCAGCGTGCGAAGAATCGTGCGGTCTATCGCTTCAACGGAAACTGAGCGGCGAATGCACAGCGCATACAAAGGTCAGAGCCGTGTGGAGATAAGAGACGGTGCGGGCGATTGCCACCACAGCCAGTGCAAGCGTACTTGTTGGCAGAGTAGAAGCTGCTCCCCCTCCCCTCCCTCCCGCGCTGCCTTCCCGCTTTTTTGCTGTCGCGTGGGAGATTGCGTTGCCAGTTCCCCTTGCGCACGGTTGCAAGATACGCATTTGGTGCCGTAGCACAGCGTCGCCCCGCCTCCCTCCCCCCATACCCCCACGGCCTTTCGCGCGACGGTCGCGTTTGCTTTGCGCCGTGCGTTCGCTCTCCGTGATAGCGCGCGTCCCCCGCGCGCTTTCACTGCGCATACGGCGCGCGGCGACGATTTTATCGCCCTTGGAATCTATACGGAACCTCACAGCGACGGCGATGCCGACGGCAGAAATCCGGTTGAAGTTTCCATATAATTGCTATCGCAATAAAACTCTCATCTGTTGCGTGTTCGGTCATTCTGTAATTCTCTTCTGTTTCTCCACTTTTGCTTGGTATGCTCTTCATGTTCACATTTTAACGGGAAAGAGTTAAGGGCCCCGTATCGCGGAATATCAGGCGTCGGTACCGGCGTCGCAGTGGATGCCGGCATCCGTGGCGGAGAAAATCATCCCCAACCACCCCGACCGGAGCAGGCGCTCCACGTGTTGCAAGGTTTTGGTGAAAGAAAACTGAATTTCTCCCAGTGAAATCCATCAGAAAAACTGTAATGTACGACTTAACTCCAACCTACATACATGATGGCTTTGGACTGTAATTTGAATGTACGAGAAAACATAATTCTGTTACGACAAAACTGAAACAAAAACCCCTTTTCCAGCATTTCTGCCATACCAACACTGGCACGCTCAGGTAGGGTACTTGCGAAAATCACATTCAGATGGCGCTCGCATCCTCGCAAGGTCACATTAGGACCTCGCCTGCCTAATGCGTTTTGGACACGCGCGCATGCCCGGGCAATGGCAAACAAATAATAAAATAATAAATAAAGATGCTAGGGCCATCACATTTTAATATAAGACGACTTATATTGCCCCTGGAAAAACGTATTCACAGCAATGCATTTCTGTTTAAAAGTGAAACTGGCTTTAATGGAATCGGTGTAAGCTTGGTGTTTGTAAGCTGGCTTTCCCACGTTCTCTGTTGCGGTCAAGCCAACTGAAAGAAAAATGCGATGCGAACGGGGCCCGATAACACTACATCGCGTTCCACCCTTAAAGGCGAAGCTTAAGCATCCTCCAATTTTTATGCCCTCTTATAATCTGTATCGCAAAATTCCTAAATTGCACTGTTTTTCTTGAGCATTGTTTTGTCGAGTGCGCCAGCACCAAGACTCCCGAGGATGTTCCTGGGCACATTAATTTGCTTAATTGGTTGATTGATGTCCTGCATCGTTCCGCAAGTTGTACACAAATATCCGTCTTCCTCATCTCGAATATGCATTGGTCGTCTGGAGTAGCATTTCTAGATAGAACTGTGACGTTATAGATTTGGTACAGAAAAAGTTTCCAAGCATATATTTTGTATAATGACTTGTAATCAGTGCTGTGCTAACACGGACACTGGGCCATGCTCTAGCACTATTGGATTATTGTCATTGCCCTTACTTCGCAGCCGACGTTATCGCTCGGGCCGTTGGTTTCTTTTCAAACTTCTTCACGGTGTCGTCACGTGCCCAGAACGCTTCAGTTGTATCATGCTTCATATTCCGCGCAAGATCCCCAGAGAACACACCCCTTTTCATGTTCCTACCTGTGAATATCAACACTCAGCCGTTATGAATTTGTGACGCCAGACTGCGTGACAAATCCTGAATCATTTCTTGTCCTTTCGCCGATGTGAGCGACGTGTTTTTCCGCAGGACGTCTCACCTGCGATTGAGTCGTTCACAGCTAGAATAGGTATACTCAGTACTGAAAGTTTGCCAGGATCAATAAGCGGGTATATTAGGGAGATTAAAGCCAGCGTGGGGACTTATTGGTTATACGTTTTTCAAATGATTTCTTTTTTTCTGCAAAACGGAAAAAGGTATACAATAAATAATCTTTGGGATATGATTATGCTCGTCTCATTATACAAGTCTATATGCATTAGAGGCCAAAGGCAAAATATTCAGAAGCGAGCAAAAAACATGCAAGTTCGCTGGGGCGCGAATCTACGCGCTTATTTCTGGAAGTATGTACGTTTTATTTACTGCGGGCAACACATTGTCTCGTATGCGAGAAACCAGAGAATATTGATCATGTTTTTCTGCACGGATAGGAGACAGTACACTTTTGGCACATGTTACTAACACTCAAGAAACAGCTGCTGCTAGACTCACAAAGAAACCCGTATCTAGCCGCAGAAAGCGAAGACCGTGTTCAATTCGATCAAATCATGTTAACAGGACTCCAGTGTTTAGTTCGTGCCCGCATGGCAGGTTTTCACTATAACCAAGCGTCTAGCGCACCTGCTTTCTTGCGTGGGTACCACCAAGCTTGTAGAAGTGATAAAGGCGCAGGATTGTATTGCTGACTAGCTGACCCTGAAGAAACGCCTAACAGCTTTCCAAAATATTTGAAAGTGACAAAGTCAGCCAATGCGCCTTGCGTCTTCTATGCCTTTGCGTCTGTCGATGGCAAGTGTGATGGCGTTTGATGGGACGAGAAAATCCGGCAATAAAGAAAGAAAAGTGCGTAGGCATGTAATGGGTACAGTTTGAGACAGCTGCTCGCCTCTAACCCCCCCTCTGCGAGGACCCTGATTAAAATTCCATCATCAGACATGTAATTTTTCTATTCTGTTGACGCAGTCCCAAACGAGGCGAGATAGAGGCGTACCTACCTACAGCAAAATGTCTGGTAAGAAGTACGGAATGTTTCGCATTAAAAGAAATGTTGATATCACACTAGAAGGAGATCGTATGTCAACTAAATACCTACGGTTTTTCGCATAGCTTTCATCTCACAAGCCTTGTTCTCTTGAGCTCACCGTGTCCAGTCTTGCGGTAACCAATCATGCTTCCGTTTGAATGAAGCAGGCCTGTGGTTCTTGGGTGAATGCGACCAGAAAATTGGTCTTGCACTCCGTCTGCCGCCTCCGGTATCCGCGAATCTGTAACGAAAAAGTGCAGCCTTGTCGTATTGTTGCAATGCACAAAAGCAAAGCAGAACGTGAAGACATGCACCAGGGGTACTGTAGATGCGAATAGCGGCAAAACAAGAGCGACGCGGCTTCTGGTTATTATACGCGTATATATAAGGAGATGAAAAGACACAACCACACACAAAAAAGGAGGAAAGAAGACGAGCTCATTCGAAACAGTCGAACTAAAGGTCATGGCGGAGCATGGTGCCGAACGGTATCAGAACCCTAATATCAACGTGTGCTGTTATGTGAGAGCCGTGTGATTTTACTTTTGAAAATTTATTAAATAATGGGGTTTTACGTGCCAAAACCACGAACTGATTACGAGGTACGCCGTAGTGGGGGACTCCGGAGTAATTTCGACCACCTGGGGTTCTTTAACATGCACCTAAATACGCGGGTGTTTTCGCATTTCGCCCCCATTGAAATGCGGCCGCCGTGAATTTTACTTTTGCCAAGCAGCAGCAACACGTACGGCGTGTTGCGGGTCGCAGGCAGCGTCAGCTCTTCGCACTCGTGTCGATCGCTACCGGAGATGGGAAGAGTCCACAATTAAATCTGTACGTGTGCGCGAACCATTATCACTCAGCTGCACTTTCTTGCTTCTTGATGTCACTTGACGTAAACCATAGTTGCGTTACAGGGTCGCAACGGCATCGCGCGCGCCATAACTTCAGCGAGCCAGCAGTCCTGATGTCCCAAGAAACATCCGATCACGTTTCGTATCAATCTACTACGCCGGAACAAAACGCGTGTTTTTAAAGTCGTTTCGATGCATATACGGAAAGTCTCTTAAGCTTTTGGGTAAAAGAAAGGCACATATGCCTTGACAGAAATGCTCATAAATTTTCGTATAACTTGCGGCAAACATGACCTGAATATTGTGATTATATACAGTGCCGTCCACTGCTGTGTAGAGCGCGCGAACGGCCGGTGATGATGGTGATTATTTATTGCACCCCCTTTGAAACAGGGGGGTGACAAATAGTCACCTAGCCTGGTTGATTGTATCAGTTATGCTATACATGTTTTTTGTCTAGCATTTTTGTACACATTTCATTCACCTTATTTTTGTTTCCTCAATATCTACCTTGTACTGCTACCTACGACTGTAAGAGATCAAATCTGGTCATATCAATCTCTTCCCTGCTTTTACAGCGAAGCTGTTAAGGGTTCACTCTTCCATGGTCGCGTCCGTATGTAGAAAAAAACTCTCATTGGCCGTATGCTGTTAGTGCGAGTGAACGCGCGCGGGAACGCGCGCTTTTACGGAGAGCGAACGCACGGCGGAGACCAAACGCGACTTCCGTCGCGCGAAAAGCCTTGGCGGTATAGGAGGGAGGGAGGGGCGGGGGGCGACTCTGTGCTGCGCCACCAAATGCGTATCTTCCAACCGGGCGCAAGGGCAAATGGCGATGCAATCTCCCACGCGAAAGGAGGACAGCGCGAAGGCAGCGCAGGAGGGAGATGTTGCGGCTTCTGCTCTGCCAGCAACTTGTACATTGCGCGGCGCCGGGCGGTCGCGCGCACCGTATCTTGAAAGCGATCTGCAACACGGCTCCTACCTTTGTATGCGCTGTGCTTTCGCCGCTCAGTTTCTGTTGAAGCGATAGAACGCACGAACCTTCGCTCGCTGCGGTGGCCGCGCTGCCTCACGCCAGCGTGTTGGCACTGGTTGTCTGCGATCATCGAGTGTGATCTATTCATGTTTGCGACTGCGCGCTGACACTACCCTTGTTAATTCAGTTAGTAAACGAATGTTTCAAGTTTACGCAGCCGATAAAACTACTATACCTACTCCGTATAGCTCTCTACTAATTTGCTATCGCAATTGATGCTTCGCCTTTCGGGCGAAATTGCGACATTTTTTTTCATATTCTGCCGCCTATGTTCTTCTTTAAGGAAAAACATTTTAGAATCAAGGTTTACAAAGCTTGGTTTAAGCTTTTCAATTCTAAATGTCCCCTCTCCTGTCTAGGAGCCTCCTCTCTTGGAAAGTGGCACAGGGAAATTTTCTCAGCCGTGGAGGAATTAAGAGTTGATTTAAAGAAATTTTTATGAATTCTTCAAATTTACCAATTTAGTTTACAAATTTTACCAATTTTAGTATTATCAAAGATTGCCTAATTCCATCCAAATCTTGGCCAATCGCCCGCAGTGGCTGTGCGCCATCAGATAAGGCATACCATACCATACCATTCTGGTGGACGGCTGGTTGTCTGTCTGCTTCTCTCATTAATATATATATATATATATATATATATATATATATATATATATATATATAGGGCGGGTTGTGGTAGTTGCCGGTGGAGAACCCCCCTACCCGAAATAAATTTGGGACTAGGCCATTGCTCGAGACGTACACTAATTGCTCCGCGCGCGGGCCACGCACAGACGCCGTCGATACCTGGACCGCACAGCGGCGGCAGCTACCGCCATAACAGTGAATGCTTGTTCACTTCATGGAGGTCTGAGCCACGAGTAGCTCTATCAGCACTGCAACAAAGAGTAGCTCAAAGAGCGCTTATTCAGACAGCTAATTGTGACAACTTGCATATTTAGTATTTTCCTTCGCTGTTGTTATAGGCATCACTTAAAAAGCCGCGTGCCTGAAACAAATATTTCCATAAATATTCCTAACTGTTTCGAAATGTGGTTAGGTTCATAAAATATTCCATCGAGAACTTCAGATATGGCCAGAGTGATATTGCAGGTTCCTTAATGTGGCGTGCACGAACGATCGCTAGGTAAGCTCTGGCTCCATTTGCAGTGCGGAACGTGCGTATGACAGTGTCGGCGTATTAGAAGCATGTGTGTTATCAATGTTGCGGTTGCTGCAGGCTTGCCGGCCTTGCAAAGGCCTGGCGCTTCGTGAGTATGTGCGGCTGTGTACCTCGTTTTTAATGTGATGTGTGTCCACGCGTGGACCGCTCATCTTCGCCGATATCATGACAGCACGACAGCGCCGACGTTGCAAGCCCGAGTGACCGTACAATTGCTATCGCAAAAAAAAAAAGAAGAAAGAAAAGCCTGACGTTACTTTACGCAGCACTGAGCGAAATTTTTGCACTAAATTAGGGCGCTGGGTTTCTGAACATGGATAGCGATATATCAGGAATAACAATATGGAACATGGAGGTGACTCTAAATAAAGCAACCACACCGAACGAGTTCAGCAAACAATTTGAACTGAGCATCTGAATTGCTAACAGAAAGTGAGACGCTGTTTTCTACAGGTGATGCTCTGTTGCCTCGTTGGTGTTGGTTTTAGAAACAGCTTGGTATCTTGCTTTTTTTTCGGTTTGTTGTGATATCGTTTACGCCTGACAGCAATTGCGACAGTAGAAGACACCATATGTGCTGAAGGTGATGTCTAGTGCAGGAACGAACATTGAAGAAAATATACAGATCCCATGCCCTACAAGAAGGCATTTTGCTGATAGCTGGCCCTCTAGCATCGTTTGGGGCACCCCAAAGTACGTTTGGTGTGTGTGTGTGTGTGTGTGTGTGTGCGTGTGCGTGTGTGTGTGCGTGTGCGTGCGTGTGCGTGTGCGTGTGCGCGCGTGTGTGTGTGTGTGTGTGTGTGTGTGTGTGTGTGTGTGTGTGTGTGTGTGTGTGTGTGTGTGTGTGTGTGTGTGTGTGTGTGTGTGTGTGTGTGTGTGTGTGTGTGTGTGTGTGTGTGTGCGCGTGCGTGCGTGCGTGCGTGCGTGTGTGCGTGCGTGTGTGTGTGTGTGCGTGAGAGAAAGACAAAAACGGCAAAGAGGACGGCCCGACGACAGAGAAGGTACGACTTCCTTATTAATGCGAAAGCATTATATGGCTCATGCAGCGGCAGGGGCTCCGGACGGATATCTGATCGGTGGGGGCGACCTCTGGTGACTCCGGTTACATGATGCAGTGCGCTTCCCTCTCTCTTTTACATATATATTTATATATATACAGGGTGTTTCAGCGAACACATTCAAAATTTATGTAAGGCTGCCTGTGGCAGATAGCCCAATTCTATTAATGAGCTGGTCTACTGGAAGAGGCGGACATTACTTCCACAAAAAATTAAAATGCGTACTCGACTACTCAAGAAAAATTCTATTATTAAGATTTCAACTAATCACCTGATGGCCCATATTGCAATTTACAAATTGTAGCCGTGGAGTTCGCAAGGCGGATCCACTTAGAAATAATTCTGAGGATGACACCAAATTTAAGATATTAATTCCCGAACTTTGCGGAGAAATGCATTGACGTTCCAGTTAATTTTGTGCTTCAATGCTTAAAGCGACGTTTTGTTAAAAAATTACTCTGACAACAACTGCGTACTTCTACTTTGCGGGGGTGCGGGCTGTCGCGCGCACCGTATCTTGAAAGCGATCTCCACACGGCTGACCTTTGTATGCGCTGTGCTTTCGCCGCTCAGTTTCCGTTGAAGCGCCTCTCTCCCGCGCTGCCGTCCCGCTTTCCTCCTTTCGCGTGGGAGATTTAGTCGTCAGTTCCCCTTTGCGCCCGGTGGCAAAATACGCATTTGGTGCAGCAGCACAGCGTCACCCCCTCCCTCACATACCCCCACGGGCTTTCCCGCGACGGAAAAAGTCGTGCTTGCTCTCCGCCGTGCGTTCTCTCTCAGTAAAAGAACACGTCTCCGGCGCGCTTTCACTCGTACATATGGCAGGCGGCAACAATTTTATCGCCCTTGGACTTTATACGGAACCTGACGGCGACGGCGACGGCAGAAATCTGCTTGACGTGCCCATATAATTGTTGTCGCAATAAAAGGCAGAGAACGAGAGACATCCTAAAGTCGTGGCACTGAGACGTACGCCCGCAAGAGCTCTCGACGTACAAAAAGCACCGACAAACAGAGTCTCAGAAGTCACAAGTTTCCAGAAAATTTTGTTTCATGGCAAAAACAGGAAACAGACGCAGAGGAAGGTGATTTTTTTCCTAATTGACGTTTCGGCCCCCACACGTACAGGAGCCTTCATTTCATTTTTATTTTTTATTTTCTTCCCTCGTTTTTTTTTCCTTTTAGCCTTGTTCACAATCCTGAACAAGGCTCCCGTGGCGGAGGGGGGGGTAAATGACAGGAAGAAAAAATGTTCGCCTTCGACGGCGTCTGTTTTTGCCATGATTCTTGCCGACCAGAAGAAATTTCGTCAGACCCTCGACTTCATGTTTGTGAACAAGGCTCCCGTGTGGGGGCCGTAACGTCAGAGGAAAAAATCATGAGCCATTCCACTCATTGAAGGTGGATGACCTGTGAAGCTGTTTAGCAGACGACACAGAGGTGAGACAGAATGGGGACGCCGCTTATAGTCAGATCCGATCGTAGCGGAGCTTAGCCACTGTATCTCCCAGCGAACGCGTCGACTGAGTACATCTACGGCAGTCCTCGCTCGGGGGCGGCGGCAGTGCCTCTTGGTGCCGGATGTAGTGCCTATTGAGCTTGGACCCTTTCTGCACTATCACCAGGATCGGCTCACATTTTTTCACATGCACAGAAAGAATCCGCGGAAGCCTAGCCATAACCAGATCTGCTGTAAAGAAAAATTCACCTTGGTCGGCGTCTGTTTCCTGTTTTCACCATGAGTCTTCTCGACCAGACGAGATTGTGTCCGACCCTCGACTTCTGAAGTTTGTTTCGTTTGTGGAAAGGAGGGAGCACCCATTAACTAGTCGCTAGCCTCACGGAAGCTGGGAGGTGAGAAGAGGGGGGGGGTCGGAACAGCTATGAGTGTGGGGGCATACCCCTGCTGGTTTATACCCTGCGGGGGCGACTGCACCCCCCCCCCCCCTGGTTCCGGTGCCCCTGTGCAGCGGACAATCCGGTGGCGTGTCCGGAGCTGTTACAAAAAGACACGTTGTCACATAGCGCTCGTGCCACTGCTCGCGCCTTGGTCGTCGTGTTCCACAGCTGGCGCCGATGCCACTCATAATGCTAGCATTCGCATACTGCCCATCCCTCTGCGAAGGCGCTGACGGCACTGGCCCATCTGCTAGTCGGTGCGGCAATGTCGGTGAGTTCTGTCGTGCGCTCCGATGGACGAACCTTCCACTTCGTCTTCTCAGTCAGTAGCTGCTCCCGACTCCTTTGGACGTGCACGCAAGAACACGAACGAGGCCGAGCCATGTGATGCGAGAAATGACACAAGGCAACGTGAAAGCAATACCATTACGTTTCGTAAAACTAGTCATCATCGGTAAGACGTCTCAATGCATTCCCGTTCATCCACGTAGCGATACCTAAGTGCCCTAGGATGTTTGTACTTTGGCGATAAAACGTTACAGCCTGAGCAATTCCTGAAGGCAGTGCCCTGGGCCGGTAACTAGGGCTGTGTAATGTCCCATAGTGTCCATGTGTTCGCTGCCACAATAAACAAAATGTGGGCAAGTGGCGCGCTCTAGGAGGAGGAAAGCAAATTGTAGCTACTTGCAACGTGATGCATGCGCCAACAGTGCGCTTCAAAAACTACAAGAACGACCCGGAATAAGGACGCGGCATCCCTAACGACAAAAGAAGCTTTTAACGCGATAGCGTTAAGGGACCAGTGTCGCAGAAACTCTGGCGTCGGCATCGGCGTCGGCGTGGATGCCGGCGTCCATGGCGGAGAAAATCATCCCCCACCAGCCCGACCGCACAGGCCCTCCAAGTGGTACAAGGTTTTGGCGATCAAAAATAGAATTGCGCGCATTGAAATCCGTCATAAAAACGGTAAAGTACGACTTAACCACAACTTACAAACATGGTGGCGTCAGATTGTATTTTGAATCTAGGTGAAAACATAATTCGGTTACGAGGAAACTCATACACCAACACCTTTTCCAGCATTTCTCTCATACCAACATCAGCGCGCTCAGGTAGGGTACATTCGAAAATTATATCAAGAAGGCGCTCGCATCTTGGGCACGTTAGGGAGCCTACATGCAACGCCGTCTCGCGTTGCATGTAGGCTCCCTACGGCAGGTATAGCGTTGCATGTAGGCTCTCTACGGCAGGTCTAATTGCGGCTTCGCCTGCCTAATGCGTTTTGGACACGCGCGCGCGTCGGGGCAATAGCAAACAATTTATAAAATAATAAAAAATAGGGGCTAGGGCCTTAACATTTTAATATAAGGCGACTCATATTGCCCCTAGAAAAATGTCTTCTCACCAATGGATTTCTGTTTAAAAGTGAAGCCGACGTTAAGGGGATCGGTGTAAGGTTGGTGCTTGCAAGCTGGGTTTCCCACGTTCTGTGTTGCGTGAAACCAACTTGCCAACAAAAATGCGATGTGAACGGAGCCCGATAACACGCTATCGGGTTCCTCTCTTTAAGGCGAAGCTAAAACGTCCTCCGATTTTTATCATCATGATCAAACACTACCAATCTGACTCAAAAACTTTGTTGTTGTCGTCGTTGTCGTCGTTGTGGTTGTTGTTACAAAACATGGCTCGTACAACTTAGGAACACGCCAGAACATCGTCCTTCTGGTCAGCTCCGTGACAATATAAATTTACCTTGACGTTTGCTACTCCATACCGTTCGCTCCAGCGCGTGATGCACCATGGCGTGGTTTTAGCGCAGCTGCTCAGCAGCATCGCTAGCTGCACTCACACCAGCAGCGTAAGCTGCAGAACGTTGCCCAGCTGCTCCGTAAGATCCGACTGAGCACAATGTGACGGTGGGTCGGCTTGGCTTTGTCACTTTTGGAACCAAACGCACTGCGTGTCTATCAAGGCCTACTAATTGCTCTGAGCGTAGGGCACGCACGTGCGCCGTCCATACCTGGACAGCACGGCGGGGGCGGCGCCAACGCGCCTCGAGTGTCCCTATAATTGATATCGCAATAAAAGGGAAGTGCTGTTCACTTCACGGAGTTCCGAGCCACGGGTAGCTCTAACAACACTTTAACTAGCTCAAAGAGTACTTAGTTTGGCAGGTAAATATGACAAATTGCGCATTTAGTATTTTCCTTCGCTGTTGTTATAGACATTACTTAAAAAGACGGATGCCTGAAACATATATTTTATAAATATTGCTGATTATTTCGAAACGTGCTTCTGTTCATAAAATATTTAATCGAGAACTTCAGATGTCGTCAGAGTGATATTGCAGGTTTCTTAATGTGGCGTGCACGAACGATCGCTTGGTCAGCTTTGGCTCCATTCGCAGTCCGAAGCGGCGCCGGAGTACTGTTCAACGGCGCATGAGGACTCAACTTTACACAGATTATTATGCCATTTGTGGTCATGGCTGGTGACTTTAACGCGAAACATCGACTATGGAGCGCGGTGGATGGCGATTCTCGCAGTGCACAGCCTGTCCAATTCGCTGCCTCAAACAATCTTAACGTTCTCAATGACCAGCCGCTCGCCAACAACCTTTCAGTCTAATATTGGCGAAAGCTGGATTGGTGTTTCTTTGCTTCCGTTCCCTTCATCTCATGCGGCTACAGCTGGTCAGTTGAGGAGTGCGAAACGCTCTCGGAACATAAGTCCATATAGTTTTCGCTTTTCGGCCGATCTAAGGCCAATGTAAACCAAAACCTAAACGTTTGACAAAATCATGAACTCCTAAGCTCTCAGGTTCGCTCGTGCATTCGCCTCGGTTCAACAGGATAGCATCTACGACGCTCCATTCCTCAGAAGCTTCTTCATCAGAAGCTTCGCATCCTCTTAGTCTAATCTCGGCTTGCGCTCATAGATCTAAAGTCACCATTAGCACCGATAAATCGGGCTTCCTGTATTTCCATAACAGCCACGCATCCCCCTCCTCCTCACGCATCCGTCAACCCATATAGTGCGCGTCAGTGGTACGACACTTAAATCACCACCCAGCATTAAAATTCTCGGACTTGCATTCGATACTAATCTCACGTTCAACGATCATTTAACCTATCTTCGCACCAAATCTGATCTTCTCTCCTCCCATCTCCTCCTGTTCCTCCGCATGCACTATTCGCTCTCTCCTTCTGTACTCGGTCTCATATATAATCAGGCGTTTCTTCCCTCTCTTTCATACGCATCCCCTGTCTGGTTGCTTACCTTTCCCCCGTCACAATTCAAACTTAAAGTTAATTCCATACAGGGCGCTCTCTTACTCGCTATGACTGGGGTATTTCGAGCACCGCGAACATCGTCCGTGCTGGTTCTTGGTCATACTCTACCCCTTCCTATTGAATTGTATCGCTTAAATGCCCAGTTTTCTCTATTCGCTCCTAAAGTCCTCACTTTCTATGGCCCTACAACGTAGAATCTCTTGGACACTCAATACCCATTCAATCGTTCGAATGGTCATTCTAGCCTCAAATTCCGCTTCCCTTTTCACCTTCTCCAACTTCATCAGGTCCGCGTGTTCATGCCAACTCAGGTGGAGCCATGCTCCGTGGACACTATTGACGGAATGTCTTATCTCATTCCTTATATTAGGTGCGAAGTACCTCATACGCTAGGGCTGACGGCGTACCCTGTCGTAATCTTCGTCGTCGTCGTAGTCACGGCAAGCAAGCAGCTCTTGCTCGCACTCGGCACGTGCTCGTGCCACTGCTCCCGCGTTCGTCGTCGTCTTCCACAGCTGCCTGCGTTGTCACTGGTCATTTCAGCGTAGAATTTTCTTTCTCTTCTGCCGGCGTAATGGGGAGGCCGCGGTTTGCGGGGTCATGAGCCATTGCCTAAGGTAGTATGAGCCCATAAGCTGTGCATCACTGCATGCTTCACTTTAGGTTTCACTTTAGTGGAGCTAGCTGCATTTCGCTCAATGGATCATTCCAGCACAGAGTTTTTGACATCATCACTCATCCTCTCAATCCGCGACTATGCCTGTACACTTTTGCTCTAGGTTTTCTCACGCCCACATTTTGCATTGCTCGTCCCTTTTAGATGCGAAGCATCTCATGGTTGGGGCTATGTGACTCCCTCCCTCCCTCCATCCATTCATCCATCCATCCGCCGTTCGGCGTCCCCACCCCTACTGCGCATGCGCATCCTCCTCCCCCTCCTCTCCTCTCCTATCCCACTCTCCTCTCCTCTCCGGATTGCGTAACGAATGGCAACACCTGCGGCTCCGCGCGCAATAATGCGAAGCAGCTTACGTTAGAGGCGCGATGGTAGGCGCCCCAGAGGCACCGGCAACAGTCACCAACGCCGCGCGCGTTCGGTGCGAATGCGGGCAAAACGCCGACGGCGTCGACAACAGTTCTGCGCGTTGCTGGTGTTGCTGCATGTCCAAGTTTATACAGCTGATAAAACTACCTTGAGTCGACCCCATGGCTGCTTCGCATACTACTCAGGGTTCCCCTACGGGAAGATGGTGTAATTTTTTTTATCCATCATTTTGACGTCGGCTTCATCCTCAGTTCTTCAAGTCTGCGCGTAGACTCCCACAACTGCTGAGTCCAACATTGATGCACCGCCGACATGAGTTGCCTGTCTGCCACCGTGGCGAACCTGCCTGGCCACTGTTCTTAGCGGATTGTCTCGACTACTTACAGATTTCTTTTTTTCTTTTTCTTTTTTCTTCCCCTTCTTTATGGCCTCTTCCTTTTCCATTTTATCTTTTTTTTCACCACATTTTTATTCATTACTTCTTCACATTTATTCATCAATGAATCACCTGTAAGAACTATCGAGACGCAACCCACAATGCTAAGACACACCATTGCACCATTGCTTAGACACACCATTGCCTTGAATTGATTTCTGATATATATTTCGGCTACACCACGTGTTTCTTTTTTTCGTTTCTTTTTTTTTTGTTCATTGGCTTTATTCTTAAACATCTCTGTATATAACCCTGTTCATTTTTATTTAATTGGTTTAAACCTGCGATACCTTTGCTGGTGCAGGTTTCCCTACTTTGATTTACGTTTCTTTTACATTGGAGAGGCTCAAAAACTTGCCGGTCTTACAAAGGTCTTGCATTTTGTGAGTGCGTGTAGCTGTGTGCCTCGCTTTTATTGCGATAACTTTCCACGCGCGGACCAGCCACGCGCGTCGATATCATGACAGCACGACAACGCCGATGGCACAAACCTAAGCGGCCGTATAATTGATATTACAAAAAAAAAAGAAAAGCGTCGCATTACGGTGCCGCAGTTTTAATCGCGCAGCACCGAGCGAATTTTTGTACTCCATTAAGGCGTTGGGTTATTGAGCATGAATACCGGTAAATCAGGAAGAATAATACGGAATGTTGCGAATAAAAACCGGAATCACGAAAGACTGAAGGTACCATACGGCTTTCAAGGAAGTGTGACACCAATTACTGCCAAGTTGCACTAATTAAAAGTTAGAAGGAGATTCAACCCTTTGTTGAAGTCGATGGAAGAGAATGCCTTCATGGTCGAATAGGGCGTAAAAATGGAGTGTATGGGATATACAATTTATGTTGAGCCGCGCCGGGAGCGGCAACGCTTGACCGACGTCAACTAGAGGCTGAACCGCCAACTTTTTGTCAGTATCGTCATCAGTTTTCATAATTATCATTATTGTCGTCGCCGCCATCATCATCATCACCGAAATCCTATTATTCTGCTTCATAATTACCATCATTATCATAGTCATCATATTCCCACTAATTCCCAGTTGTATATACCCAACATATCCACTTGCCTCTGTTGTACATACCTAGTGACACATCAGCAGTAAACCCCGACACCGCGTGACATACACACCCAGTAGCCCATACATGCAGCGGCCCCAGTGGCACAGATATTTGGACTGCACAATCGCCGGGATCGGCCCACGAAATAGGCTAGAAATAGACGTCAGAAACGACATACACCTGATACGTAAAAGTGGAGGTAACTTGCCAATGAAGGCATTCTCTTCAAATATTAAGGGAACGTGACCTATGGCCCACGTACTGCATGCACGTTCGTGAGATTTCATCGCTAAGTTAGACGTTGAGTGGAAGTGTTCTCCACGGTAACAATACTAGAGCAATGCGTCTTCCCGACGTTCTCCGCAGCCGCTTTCCCATTTCCGCGCCAGACGCCATTAGGCCAGAGTGTGACAGAAACAAAAAATCTAGACAGCGCTACAGATTTTCTCTTCGTCAAGCGATCAGCTTTCTTTGACTCTTTAGCCCATTTTCGTGTTCGGTGGTCGGACTTTCACCTCCGTTGCAAACAGCGCATGCGCAACTGTGTTAGGGGGCGCGTTCATCCTCGCTTAATACAGTGTGTCCCAGTTATCGTGCACCAAGATTTGAGCATATGCAAAAGTCACGTAGCTTGACAGAGCCAAGGTAATGCTTGCCGTCACTTGGAGATGCTCATTATTATTCCTTGCATTCCGTCTAATTACATAATTAGTCTTATTTATTTATTCAACTTCTCAAATATTATATTTCAATTAAAAATGTCAATGAGAAAATTGTAGAGCAACATGAAAGCCTCCCTATACAGCTTCCTGTTGCTCAATACGGCTACATAAAAGTGTTCCTCCGAGCGTGAAAAAAGCCTGCCAATAGACGCAATAGTGCCTCGAGCGGCCAGTCGGTGCAGACGCTGCAATTCCCGCGCCTCTATAGTTCTCTACATCTCACTATCTCGCATCTACATCGCACGATCTCTACATACCACATGATGTTGAACTATTCCCTTCTATCTCTCTATTCTCCGCCCAGCTAGCCCTGGCCCAGCCTCCAGCTTAGAGTAGACGGGTTTTTGGGCAGGTCGGGCATGTGCACTGCCCACTCAGCTTATCCCTCCCTCGTGTTGTTCTACACGCCACATCGCCGGACGCAGAAGTTTAGTTCAAGGGACGCAAGAGGCTTGTGTAGCCTGCAAAGCATATCTGCTGAGACTCAAGCGGCTTGCGCATGCAAGCGGAACGCAAGCGCCTTGCGGCTTATCTAAATGTTGACTAACCTTATCTTATGTAAACGTTTCCTAATCTGCCTAATAGCGCCACGCCTCACTTTTCGCCTTCCTACAGAGAAATTAAAGCTACTCAGCTTCCCGTCTCCATGTTCTTTTACAGAGTTGCGCGCTTAAATTTACGAATTCATCGCGAACTTACGCTGTGTCAGTGTTTATTAAATGCGCTCCGCAGTTACACTTTATCCAGCATCCATGTGTTTCTCAGTGACATTATAAATTTATAATACTCTGCACACTTTTCATCTGTCATGAACGCATATATGCGCCTTAGTACGTTTTAACGGAATGCAATTCAAGTTCAAGCAGTTCTCTTGACGGCTTTTGTCCTTTGACATCACCGCATAATCTAATGGGTTGTCAAATATGCAACGATCGCTGTGGTATATCGGAATGAGCCAAGCGATTTCTAACGTTTTCTAAGCCATTCGTGTATTGCGCGCTGTCTTTCCTGTGTTCACAGTTGGGCAGCTCTTCAGTTTCCGACACGGCTCCACAATTTACGTGAAACCTCATTAACAGTCCAGGCAGGTTCAAACGCGCTATATTGACAACCGCTCTCTCTCTCTCACGCACTTGTTACTTTTTTCTGTCTTTTTATTATTCTTTTTTACTGTTTTTCAGAGCGCGTGTCTTTTCGTGAAAGCCTGCATTCATTACACCACAGTATTTGTGAGGGTATACTCTGCCCCACGAATGCCGTGTCGTACTGCAAAGCATACAGCTCGATCTTGACACCAGTCATTATGTGGCATCGCGTTCCGTAGGAAAGAACAGCGTTTACCCACTGCACGCCAATAATCCTGCCGTGAATCTGTCAATTGGTCGGCGTCGGGCGATCATATGCGCAAGGTGGATTCTCTTGGTTCTATTTTCTCGTTGGCTGACTGGGCCCGTAGCGTTCACTGCACTGCACGGATTTGCTGGAATGATGGAGTCCTGCTGAAAAGGGCCACCTGCAGTGATAGCTCCACCACTGCATCAATATCCCACCCCAACCACCCCGCACTCTAAGCTATACACTACCCGAGGTTCTATACATATATATTGCCACCAGGTCACGAGCTGCGGCGAGCGCGAGCCAGTATTCGGGCAAGGAGAGAAGAAGAAAAGGTTTTCCGTTTTTTTTTTTGGGGGGGGGGGGGGGGGGGGTCAGCCATCTTCCTGGCTAGTGCTCGTCTCTGCCGGTGCTGTACTTCTTGCTCTGAAGGCCTTCTCCTGCACGTGACAAACTGGTGGAGGTGCTGGGTAGTCCCAGCAAATGTCCTACACGCCTCCTGGTAGCCCCGGGCCTACAGTGACAACACCTGTTCACCGGGCGAGCCGAAGAGTGCGAGGAATGCCCCCTGAGCTTGGACCTCTTCCCGAGACTACGTGGCGCTGAGCCGTGCTCCCTCAAGGGCTGCAGAAGATAGCGCCAACCTTTCCCTTTCCCTCAAGAACCACTTACCGAGACTACGTCAGCGACGCACCAAAGCGGTATGGAAGGCACTACTACTGCCGCTCACTATACGCTACAGAAAGTGCCAAAAGTCTTCCATGGTTCCATCCTTGAGGACGTCGAAGACTGGTTGGCTCAGTTCGAACGCGTCGCTGATTTCAATGGGTGGACCGATACGAACAAGCTGAAGAATGTGTACTTTAGCCTGGAGGATGGCGCTCGCACCTGGTACGAGAACCGCGAACCCTTCTCGTCGTGGAGCGACTTTTGTCGTCATCTGCGGGCAAGTTACGTCAATGCTGATCGCTGTGAACGTGCCGAGCGGGCCATTCAGTCGCGCATCCAAATGCCCAACGAAAGTGTGATGATGTACGTTGAAGACATGACGCGCCTCTTTCGTCGAGCTGACCCGGACATGGCAGAAGATAAGAAACTCCGCCACTTAATGCGAGGGGTTAAGGAGCAGCTTTTCGCTGGCCTTGTTCGGAGTCCCCCGACGACTGTGGCCGAGTTCTTAACGGAAGCCACGACAATGGAAAAAGTGCTTCAGCAGCGGTCAGCAGTGTACGACCGGCAAATCAGCGTCGCGTCATCGATTGATCAGATTGGAGCTGCCGGAGGTAGCATCAACATCGACTCCCTCCTCGACCTCATCCGATCAGTGGTACGCGACGAGCTGCAAAGAATCCAGTGCCCGCCTCAACCTACTGCGGTATCCATATCCAGCCTCATCAGGAACGAGGTGCAGCATGCTCTGCAATTCCCGCTTGCCAGGGAGGTCACACCACCTGTGCCGACGGAGCTTCGGCGCGCATCATACGCGGAAGCTGCGAGCCGGTATATTCCTGCTTCTCCGCGCTTCGTGCGCCCCACGCCTCACGATACACTTCCATCAGTGTAACCGATCCAGCACTTGGAGAACCGCCAACCGCTTCAAAGAAAATCGGACGTCTGGCGCACACCGGACAGGCGACCGCTGTGCTATCACTGTGGCGAAGCCGGACATGTATACCGTGAATGCCCGTATCGCCGCCTCGGACTTCAGGGTTTTGCCGTCGACTCTCCAAGGCCAAGATTCGGCGAAAGACCAAGAGCCATTGAGGAATACCTGTCTCTACAGCGCATGCCACTGCCCTTGCGACAGCAGTCACGGTCACCGTCGCCGAGACGATTTGGGTCTTGGCGCCATCCTGGTCCAACACCAAGAGGGCACAGAGCACGTGATAGCTTACGCCAGCCGTACTCTTTCCCGCGCAGAAGCAAACTATTCCACCTGAGAGAAAGAGTGCCTTGCAGTGGTATGGGCGACCATGAAGTTTCGGCCTTACCTCTACGGTCGCCCCTTCAAAGTAGTGACCGACCACCATTCATTGTGCTGGTTGACCAATATACGAGACCCCGCTGGACGACTCGTACGATGGAGCCTTCGTCTGCAAGAATTCGATCTGACCATCGTATACAGATCAGGCCGCAAGAACGAAGATGCGGATTCGTTGTCGCGTGCACCAACCGATGTTTGTGATCCGGCCGCTGAGGATGACAGCGCATTCCTTGGGGCCCTTACCGCAGGGGACTTGATTGCACGACAGCGCGAGGATGCCGTAATCCGCGCAATAATCGAAAACCTCGAAGGACACAACTCTCCCATACCTCGACGCCTTTCTCGCAGTCTCTCGTCCTTCTGCCTTCGAAGTGGTGTCCTGTATAAGAACTCGAGCAGCAACGGCAAACCCTACCTTCTCGTCATACCTGCTGACATGCGCGACGACATTCTTCTTGCCTGCCATGACGAGCCCACATCTGGTCACTTAGGCTCCTCACGAACTCTCGCCAGAGTTCGACAGGCGTACTACTGGCCCAAACTTTCTACATTTGTAAAGCGCTACGTCAAGAGTTGTCGTGAATGTCAAAGCCGCAAATCCCCGCCACTGAAGCCTGCGGGGCTGCTGCAACCGATCGCACCACCCAGGGCACCATTGGATCAAATAGGAATGGATTTACTCGGGCATTTTCCACTATCATCAGCCGGGAACAAGTGGATCGTAGTCGCCACAGACTACTTGACCAGATACGCCGAGACAAGGGCTCTACAACGCGCTACGACTGCCGATGTTGCCCAGTTCTTTATAGACCAGATCGTTCTTCGAAATGGAGCCCCGTTGTACGTGATCACTGACAGAGGCACAGCTTTCACAGCCAAGCTGATTGAGGACGTATTCAAGCTAAGCTACACGAGCCATCGCAAGACCACTGTATATCATCCGCAGACCAACGGGTTGACGGAACGATTGAACAAAACCATCGCCGACATGTTATCCATGTACGCCGATGTACAACACAAGACGTGGGATCAGGTTCTACCGTACGTAACATTTGCGTACAACTCTGCCATCCAGGAAACAACGCGATTCACGCCGTTTCGTCTTGTCTATGGACGTGAGGTTCAGACCATGCTGGATGCGATGCTTCCACACGATTACGACACGTTGCTCACCCCTGACGCTGAGCTCACCCCTGACGCAGTACGCCGAAGAAGCTCGCCAATTGGCACGCCTACACATCACGCAACAGCAGAGTGTAGATGCACGTCGCTACAATCTTCGCCAACGCCAAGTGGAATACCACCCGGGCGATCAAGTTTGGGTGTGGACGCCGGTGCGCCGCCAGGGGTTGTCAGAGAAACTGCTCAGTCGCTACTTTGTACCCTACAAAGTGCTGCGTCGCGTTAGTGACGTGAAATACGAGGTTCTCCCGGATAGTGCCATATCGTCCCAGCGTCGAAGGCACCACTCGAAGATTGTGCACGTTGTACGACTCAAACCTTATTTCGCGTGATAGTGCGGCAGCTTCTCAACTTTATGCCGTACTTTATTTTCCTCTCCCTCACCCCCCACTTGTGCATACTTTATGTTCGTTCCCTCTTTTTTTCTTTCCCTCTACCTACGTCGACTCGCGCTAGCATCGGGACGATGCCCGTTTTTTTTTTTCACAAGGGGAAAATGCCACCAGGTCACGAGCTGCGGTGAGCGCGAGCCAGTATTCGGGCAAGGAGAGAAGACGAAGAGGTTTTTCGTTTTTTGGGGGTCAGCCATCTTCCTGGCTAGTGCTCGTCTCTGCCGGTGCTGTACTTCTTGCTCTGAAGGCCTTCTCCTGCACGTGACAATATATATGGGGGCTTTAGCTCCAATGAAAAACATCTAAAAGAGACTTCAGTAAACACCTGCAAAGAGAAAGCGCAAATTCAAATCCAGCGGTAATGCAGCTGCACTCACGTGAAACCTGGGGTAATGAGAAGCAGTGATGTGCCGGTGTTTCTCTTTGTTTTTCTGGTGTTTATCTTGCTTTATCCTGTGTTTCTCTTGTGTTTAGTAATCCATCATCCGTTTTGACGCATGTGCTATGGCACGACTGGTGGGAAATCGCCACGCACATGGAGCCAAAGCTTTGCTGAAGATGGAAGCGATTTTAACGAATTTCTGTTAATTAATGCGGCTAATGATTATTCCGGTCTTTCAAATTACTCTGAATCATGTGAGTTTATTTTGAAGCGGTTGTTATGAATTCAGCTCTTGTCTTGACCCTGTTTTGAGCCCTTGTTTTTGATCGTGATCACGACAGATCACACGCGACGGACGCCGGCGACAGCCCGGGCCCGAAAACAGCTTCGCACTTAAAATGTATTCCGATGGGCCGCTATTTGCTGCTTTAATTCTGTTTGGGCTTTCTTTATTTTGTCACGCTGCCAGCAGCGTATTGTCGGAAGAATAAAGCACCTGTCCCTGGGAGAGCAGGCACATTAAACCTGGATTCCTTTTTTTTTTCAGAGCAATTTCTCGTGGTTTTGATAACGCGGGGAGTTCGATATCTCAGGACCCCCCTCCGTAGTTCTCTCTTAGACTGCCTCACCTGCTCCCACGCTTCCTTCGCATAACATGACCGATGGCTACTGCACGCGTGACTTTCCCGGGAAGCCAATGGTTAACGGTAGACTGCACCAAGTACTGCACGGTACTTACATCTTGGGAGGTGAACCTAACCAAAGCAATCACACCGAACAAGTTCTGCAAACAATTCGAACTGAGCTTCCGAAATGCTAACAGAAAGTGAAATGCTGTTTTCTACACATGATTTTCTGTTGCCTTGTCGGGCTTCGTTAACACAGCTTGGTAACTTCCTTTTTTTTTTCTTTTTTTTCTCTCGCTTTGTTGTGATATCGTTTACACCTGACAGCCAAGTTGCACTAATGAAAAAGTCTCATGAAGGTGACGTCTTTTGTAGAAACAAACCGAAGAAAATTATACATTTCCCACGCCCTGCTAGAATTAATGTGAAGCATTTTGCTGATACTAGCATCGTTTGGGGTCCCGCAAAGGGTTACCGGATGGTGCAATATGTAAGTTTACAGGGAGCCACTGTGCGTGCGTGCCTATGCGTGTGTGCGTGTATGTGCGTGTGTGCGCGTGCGTGTATGTGCGTGTGTGCGTACGTGCGTGTGTGCGTGTGTGCACGTGTGTGTGCGTGTGTGCACGTGTGTGTGCGTGCGTGTGCGCGTGCGTTTGTGCACGTTTGTGCGCGTGGGTGTGCGTGTGTTGTGTGCGTGCGTGTTGCGTGTGTGCGTGCGTGTGGCGACGACTACAACATTGGTACGATGACTCACTTATTAATGCAAAAGCATTATATGGCTCACGAAACAGACAATCCGGCGGCGTGGCAGGAGATGATACAAATTGAAAAAAAAAATCGCGAGCTTGTGGGGTGGTGGCGCCCTCTCTTGCGCTGCGCTGGTACCAGTCTGGCGTTTCGGAACCGATTTTATTAAGTTTCTGCGAAATAACGTGCTTACTTCTTCATTATTCCTTAATTTTTAAAATATTCTGAGTCATGATAGTTCATTTTGAAGCAGTTTTGATTAATTCTATACTTGTTTTGACCCTCTTTTGAGCACTTGTTTTTGAGCGTGATGACGACAGATCACGTGCGACGGACGCCGACAGCCCGGGCCCCTAAAGTGATTCGTACTTCAAACGTTCTCGATGTTTCAAAGCGTGGCTCGTACAGCTGAGGAACACACGAAAACGTCGAGCCTGTGGTTAGCTCCGTGACAAGAAATCACAGCATATCCACGAAGTGAATGATAATGAGTGGGAGAAGCACTGGGGATCATTCGGGTAAACCACAGCTACGGACGAGAGATAAAGAGAGCGCGCGTCGGGAACGAACGCCCTTGTACGCCCTTGTGCACCGCAGCGCGCCTGGCTACGGACGAGAGAGAAAAATGCCGGAAGCGTTCTCCGGAAGCCGGAAGCTGGCTTCCGGAGCCGGAAGCGGAACCCTAAGTGGAAACGGAAGTCGGCTTCCGCTTATACTATACATATAGATATATATGTATATATCCGTATACTTACATACATAGCGGTCTCCATGCCAACCAGAGCTACGGACTTACGCCATCTTGTGAACACTTCATAAAACTACAGGTGGCTACCACTTGCCATCTATTGAGCAATTCATAAACTAGAGGTGGCTACATACTACTAATACTACTACTACTACTACTACTATTACTACAGAGGAGGGAACGACCCACACCCTAAGGAGCTTCGCCTCTAATATAGATTTACCTTGACGTTTGCTAATCCATGCCGCTCGTGCCAACGCATGATGCACCACGGTGTGGTTTGCACGCAGCTGCTATTCACCATCGCCAGCTGTGCGCGCGCCAGCAGCGGAAGCTGCAGAACACTGCCCTGCTGCTCCGGCAGATGCGACTGAGTGCAGCGTGAGAGTGCGTCGGCGTGGCTTTGTCACTTTTGCAACCAAGCGCACTAAGCGTCTCTGGAGGCCTGCTAATTGCTCTGAGCGCGGGGCACGCACGTGCGCCGTCGATACCTGGACAGCACGGCGACGGCGGCGCCAACGCGCCTCGGGTGTCTCATTTATTGCTGTCGCAGTAAAAGTGAAGTCTTGTTCACTTCACGGGGTTCCGAGCCACGAGTGACTCTAACAACACTTCAACAAATACTAGCTCAAGGAGTGCTTAGTTTAGGCATGTAAATGCGACCAACTGCGCATTTAGTATTTTGCTTCGCTGTTGTTATAGACATTCCTTAAAAAGACGCGTGCCTGAGACAAATACTTCCGTAAATATTCCCGATACCTTCGAGAAGTGTTTATGTTCATAAAATATTTAATCGAGAACTTCCGATGCCGCCAGAGTGATATTGCAGGTTCCTTAATGTGGCGTTCACGAATGATCGCTTGCGAATATTTGGCTCCATTCGCAGCGATGAACGAATGGCTCCTTTGCAGAGGGGTATTAGGACCACGTGTGCAATTAACGTGGCTGATGTTGCAGGCCTACCAGTATTGCGAAGGCCTGGCGCTTTATGAGTGTTTGCAGCCGTGTGCCTCGCTTTTATTGCGATTACTTTACACGCGTGGACTGCACATCTGCGTCGATATCATGACAGCACGACAACGCCGTCGGCGCGAACCCGAGCTACCGTGCAATTGCTATCGCAAAATAAAGGAAAGAATGAACTAAAACCGTGGCGTTACAAAGGCGTTGTTTTATTCGCGCAGCACTGAGAGAAATTTTTGCACCAAATTAAGGCGATGAATTATTGAACAAGAATAGCGATAAATCAGGAGGAATAATATGGATTGTTTCGAATAAAAAGGAGAGAGTCCCCGAAGTTAAAAAGGACTCAAAGTGTCATACGGCTTTCAAGGAAGTATAACACTACCGTATATACTCATGCAATGGCCGCAGGTTGTGTTCTTTTTCCGACATTTGCAGTGAAAATTGGGGGTGCGGTCATTACACGTAGAAAAGACACCTTTCTGTCGTAGATATTTACGGTGGTACTTGCCTTTATTGAACTACAGAACTCGTTTGTACTGGCTCTGGCTATTCTTGGCTATTCCCGTAGCGCGTCACCTGCCGGCTGGAATAAATGGTGACGCCCCACAGATCAGCGATGACCGCATCTCGGTGGCAGCACGAAATCTCAGACGCTGTAGTTTTGCTACAGAAAAAAGCGACTCAGTTTTTGTGTCTTTAGAGGTTTCGCGCTTAAATTTACGAACTCGTCACTCAATTTACGAAGTCAGTGTTTATTTAATGCGCTCAGCAGTTACACTTTATTAAGGATACATGTGTTTCACAGTGACGTTAGAAATTTATAATGCTCTGTAGATTTTACGCCTGCCGTGAATGCACATGCGCCTCATTTTTTTAAAACATCCATCACCTCCGCCGCCAAACACCGCCACCTCCGAAGAATACCCCCTGAAGAAGCAGCCGAATTGGTTCCCAAACGTTGGGCTAGTAAATTTCCTTATTTGGTTGGAGTCAATCTCTAAGTCCTAATTCTGGAAGTATGTGTGTTTTATTTACTGCGGGCAACACTTTGTCTCGTATGCGAGAAACCAAAGAAAATTGATCATGTTTTTCTGCACCGCTAGGAGACAGTACACTTTTGGCACATGTTACTAACACTCAAGAAACAGCTGCCGTTAGACTCACAAAGAAACCCGTATCTAGCCGCAGAAAGCGAAGACGGTGTTCCATTCGATCAACAGATGTTAACAGGCCTCAAGTGTTTAGTTCGTGCCCGCATGGCAGGTTTTCACTATGACCAAGCGTCTAGCGCACCTGCTTTCTTGCCTGGGAACCACCAAGCTTCTAGAAGTGATAGAGGCGCAGGATTGCATTGCTGACTGGCTGACCCTGGACAAACGCCTAACAGCTTTCCAAAATATTTTAAAGTGACAAAGTCAGCCAATGCGCTGCTCACTACGCGTCTTCTATGCTTTTAATGCGTCTGTCGATGAAAAGTGTGATGGCGTTTGATGGGACGACAAAATCCGGCAATAAAGAAAGAAAATGCGTAGGCGTGTAATGGGTACAGTTTGAGGCAGCTGCTCGCCTCTCCCCCCCCCCCCCCCCACCTCCCCCCAGGGAGGACCCTGATTAGAGCTACATCATCAGACATGTAATTTTAATTTTTAATCTATTGACGCAGTCCCAAACGAGGCGAGATAGAGGCGTAGCTACCTACAGAAATGTGTCTGGTAAGAAGTACAGAATGCCTCGTATTACAATAAATGTTGATATTACACTAGAAGGAGATCGTATGTCATCTAAATACCGTCGGTTTTTCGCATAGCTTTCATCTCACAAGCCTTGTTCTCTTGAGCTCACCGTGTCCAGTCTTGCGGTAACCAATCATGCTTCCGTTTGAATGAAGCAGGCCTGTGGTTCTTGGGTGAATGCGAGCAGAAAATTGGTCTTGCACTCCGTCTGCTGGCTCCGATACCCGCGAATCTGTAATGAAAAAGAGCAGCCTTGTCGTATTGTTGCAATGCACGAAAGCAAAGCAGAACGTGAAGACATGCACCAGGGGTACTGTAGATACGAATAGCGGCAAAACAAGAGCGGCGTGGCTTCTGGTTATTATACGCCTATATATAAGGAGATGAAAAGACACAACCACACACAAAAAAGGAGGAAAGAAGACGGGCTCATTCGAAACAGTCGAACTAAAGGTCATGGCGGAGAACGGTGCCGAACGGTATCAGAACCTTAATATCAACGTGTGCTGTTATGTGAGAGCCCTGTGATTTTACTTTTGCAAATTTATTAAATAATGGGGTTTTACGTGCCAAAACCACGAACTGATTACGAGGTACGCCGTAGTGGGGGACGCCGGAGTAATTTCGACCACCTGGGGTTCTTTAACATGCACGTAAGCCTAAGCACACGGGACAATTTCGCCCCCATCGAAATGCGGCCGCCGTGAATTTTACTTTTGCCAAGCAGCAGCAACACGTACGGCGTGTTGCGGGTCGCAGGCAGCGTCAGCCCTTCGCACTCGTGTCAATCGCTACCGGAGATGGCAAGAGTCCACAATTAAATCTGTACGTGTGCGCGAACCATTATCACTCAGCTGCACTTTCTTGCTTCTTGATGTCACTTGACGTAAACCATAGTTGCGTTGCAGGGTCGCAACGGCATCGCGCGCACCATAACTTCAGCGAGCCTGCAGTCCTGATGTCCCAAGAAACATCCGATAACGTGTCGTATCAATCTACTACGCCGGAAGAAAACGCGTGTTTTTAAAGTCGTTTCGATGCATATACGGAAAGTCTCTTAAGCTTTTCGGTAAAAGAAAGGCACATATGCCTTGACAGAAATGCTCATAAATTTTAGTATAACTTGCGGCAAACATGACCTGTAATATTGTGATTATATACAG